>NW_027675465.1:5000-15000 GCF_965601325.2 Salmo salar
ACACACCGACAACACACACACACACACCGACAACACACACACACACACACCGACAACACACACACACACACCGACAACACACACACAAACACAACGAAAACACACACACACAACACACACACACCGACAACACACACACACACACACACACCGACAACACACACACACAAACACACCGACAACACACACACACACACACACACACACCGACAACACACACACACCGACAACACACACACACACACCGACAACACACACACACACACCGACAACACACACACACACACCGACAACACACACACACACACCAGCAACACACACACACACACCGACAACACACACACACACACACCGACAACACACACACACACACCGACAACACACACACACACACCGACAACACACACACACACACACACACACCGACAACACACACACACACACTGACAACACACACACACACACACACACCGACAACACACACACACACACACCGACAACACACACACACACACACCGACAACACACACACACCGACAACACACACACACACACACACACACACACCGACAACACACACACACCGACAACACACACAAACACAACACACACACACACACCGACAACACACACACACCGACAACACACACACACACACCGACAACACACACACACACACACCGACAACACACACACACACACACACACACACACACCGACAACACACACACACACACACCGACCACACACACACACACCGACAACACACACACACACACCGACAACACACACACACACACACTGACAACACACACATACACACACTGACAACACACACACATACAACGACAACACAGACACACACACACACCGACAACACACACACACACACCAATAACACACAGACACACACTGACAACACACACACACACATCGACACCACACACCCACACCGACAACACACACACACACACACACCGACAACACACACACACAGACAACACACACACACACACAAACCGACAGCACACACACACACACACACCGACAACACACACACACACAACACACACACACACACACCGACAACACACACACACACACACCGACAACACACACACACACACCGACAACACACACACACCGACAACACACACACACACACCGACAACACACACACACACCGACAACACACACACACACACACCGACAACACACACACACACACACACACACACACCGACAACACACACACAAACACACCGAGAACACACACAAACACACACCGACAACACACACACACACACCGACAACACACACACACACACACACACACACCAGCAACACACACACACAAACACCGACAACACACACACACACACACCGACAACACACACACACCGACAACACAGACACACACACACACCGACAACACACACACACACACACACCGACAACACACACACACACACACTGACAACACACACACACACACACCGACAACACACACACACACACACCGACAACACACACACACACACACACCGACAACACACACACACACACCGACAACACACACACAAACACAACGACAACACACACACACAACATACACACACACACCGACAACACACACACACACACACACACCGACAACACACACACACAAACACACCGACAACACACACACACACACACACACACCGACAACACACACACACCGACAACACACACACACACACCGACAACACACACACACACACACACCGACAACACACACACACACACCGACAACACACACACACACACACCGACAACACACACACACACCGACAACACACACACACACACACACACACACACCGACAACACACACACACCGACAACACACACAAACACAACACACACACACACACCGACAACACACACACACACCGACAACACACACACACACACCGACAACACACACACACACACACCGACAACACACACACACACACACACACACCGACAACACACACACACCGACAACACACACACACACTGACAACACACACACACACCGACAACACACACACACACCGACAACACATAAACACCCACACACTGACAACACACACACACACACACTGACAACACACACACACACACACCGACAACACACACACACACACACACCGACAACACACACACACACACCGACAACACACACACACACACCGACAACACACACACACACACACACACACACACACCGACAACACACACACACACACACACCGACAACACACATACACACACTGACAACACACACACACACACACACACCGACAACACACACACACACACACACTGACAACACACACACACAGACAACACACACACACACCGACAACACACACACACACACACCGACAACACACGCACACACACACACCGACAACACACACACACACACCGACCACACACACACACACCGACAACACACACACACACACACCGACAACACACACACACACAACACACACACACACACACACACCGACAACACACACACACACCGACAACACACACACACACACCGACAACACACACACACCGACAACACACACACACACACCGACAACACACACACACACCGACAACACACACACACACACACCGACAACACACACACACACACACACACACACACACACCGACAACACACACACAAACACACCGACAACACACACAAACACACACCGACAACACACACACACACACACACAACACACACACACACACACACCAGCAACACACACACACAAACACCGACAACACACACACACACACACCGACAACACACACACACCGACAACACAGACACACACACACACCGACAACACACACACACACACACACCGACAACACACACACACACACTGACAACACACACACCGACAACACACACACACACACCGACAACACACACACACACCGACAACACACACACACACACACCGACAACACACACACAAACACAACGACAACACACACACACAACACACACACACACACCGACAACACACACACACACACACCGACAACACACACACACAAACACACCGACAACACACACACACACACACACACACACCGACAACACACACACACCGACAACACACACACACACACCGACAACACACACACACACACACACCGACAACACACACACACACACCGACAACACACACACCAGCAACACACACACACACACCGACAACACACACACACACACACCGACAACACACACACACACACCGACAACACACACACACCGACAACACACACAAACACAACACACACACACACAACGACAACACACACACACACACCGACAACACACACACACACACCGACAACACACACACACACACACCGACAACACACACACACACACACACACACCGACAACACACACACACACACACACCGACAACACACACACACACACCAACAACACACACACACACACCGACAACACACACACACACACACACCGACAACACACATACACACACTGACAACACACACACACACACACACACCGACAACACACACACACACACACACTGACAACACACACACACAGACAACACACACACACACCGACAACACACACACACACACACACACACACACCGATAAAACACAGACACACACTGACAACACACACACACACACACCGACAACACACACACACACACACCGACAACACACACACACACACACACCGACAACACACACACACAGACAACACACACACACACACACACACACACACCGACAGCACACACACACACACACACCGACAACACACACACACACACACAACACACACACACACACACCGACAACACACACACACACCGACAACACACACACACACACCGACAACACACACACACACACACACCGACAACACACACACAAACACAACGACAACACACACACACAACACACACACACACACCGACAACACACACACACACACACACACCGACAACACACACACACAAACACACCGACAACACACACACACACACACACACAACGACAACACACACACACCGACAACACACACACACACACCGACAACACACACACACACACACACCGACAACACACACACACACACCGACAACACACACACACACACCAGCAACACACACACACACACCGACAACACACACACACACACACCGACAACACACACACACACACCGACAACACACACACACCGACAACACACACAAACACAACACACACACACACAACGACAACACACACACACACACCGACAACACACACACACACACCGACAACACACACACACACACACCGACAACACACACACACACACACACCGACAACACACACACACACACCGACAACACACACACACACACACCGACAACACACACACACACACCGACAACACACACACACACACACACCGACAACACACATACACACACTGACAACACACACACACACACACACCGACAACACACACACACACACACACTGACAACACACACACACAGACAACACACACACACACCGACAACACACACACACACACACACACACACACCGATAAAACACAGACACACACTGACAACACACACACACACACACCGACAACACACACACACACACACCGACAACACACACACACACACACACCGACAACACACACACACAGACAACACACACACACACACACACACACACACCGACAGCACACACACACACACACACCGACAACACACACACACACACACAACACACACACACACACACCGACAACACACACACACACCGACAACACACACACACACACACCGACAACACACACACACACACACACCGACAACACACACACACACACCGACCACACACACACACACCGACAACACACCGACAACACACACACACACACACCGACAACACACACACACACAACACACACACACACACCGACAACACACACACACACACACACACACACCGACAACACACACACAAACACACCGACAACACACACAAACACACACCGACAACACACACACACACACCGACAACACACACACACACACACCAGCAACAAACACACACCGACAACACACACACACACTGACAACAAACACACACACACCGACAACACAGACACACACACACACCGACAACACACACACACACACACACACACACCGACAACACACACACACACACTGACAACACACACACACCGACAACACACACACACACACACCGACAACACACACACACACACACCGACAACACACACACACACACACACCGACAACACACACACACACACACCGACAACACACACACACACAACACACACACACACACACCGACAACACACACACACACACACACACCGACAACACACACACACACACACACACCGACAACACACACACACACACCGACAACACACACACACACACCGACAACACACACACACACACACACACACACACACACACACACACCGACAACAAACACACACACCGACAACACACACACACACACACCAGCAACACACACACACACACCGACAACACACACACACACACACCGACAACACACACACACACACACCGACAACACACACACACACACACACCGACAACACACACACACACACACACCGACAACACACACACACACACACACTGACAACACACACACACACACACACCGACAACACACACACACACCGACAACACACAGACACACACACACCGACAACACACACACACCGACAACACACACACACACACACACACACACCGACAACACACACACACACACACCGACAACACACACACACACAACACACACACACACACACACACACACACACACACCGACAACACACACACACACACCGACAACACACACACACACACACCGACAACACACACACACACACACACACACACCGACAACACACACACACCAACAACACACACACACACCGACAACACACACACACACACACACCGACAACACACAAACACACCGACAACACATAAACACACACACACCGACAACACACACACACACACACTGACAACACACACACACACACCAATAACACACACACACACACACCGACAACACACACACACACAACGACAACACACACACACACACCGACAACACACACACAGACACACACACACACACACACACACCGACAACACACACACACACACACCGACAACACACACACACCGACAACACACACACACACACCGACAACACACACACACACACACACACACACACCGACAACACACACATACACACACTGACAACACACACACACACACACACACACACCGACAACACACACACACACACACAACACACACACACACACACCGACAACACACACACACACCGACAACACACACACACCGACAACACACACACACACACCGACAACACACACACACACACACACCGACAACACACACACACACACCGACAACACACACACACACACCAGCAACACACACACACACACCGACAACACACACACACACACACCGACAACACACACACACACACCGACAACACACACACACCGACAACACACACAAACACAACACACACACACACACACGACAACACACACACACACACCGACAACACACACACACACACCGACAACACACACACACACACACACACACCGACAACACACACACACCGACAACACACACACACACCGACAACACACACACACACACACACCGACAACACACACACACACCGACAACACATAAACACACACACACTGACAACACACACACACACACACTGACAACACACACACACACACACCGACAACACACACACACACACCGACAACACACACACACACACCGACAACACACACACACACACACACACACCGACAACACACACACACACACACACACCGACAACACACATACACACACTGACAACACACACACACACACACACCGACAACACACACACACACACACACTGACAACACACACACACAGACAACACACACACACACCGACAACACACACACACACACACACACACACACCGATAAAACACAGACACACACTGACAACACACACACACACACACCGACAACACACACACACACACACCGACAACACACACACACACACACACCGACAACACACACACACAGACAACACACACACACACACACACACACACACCGACAGCACACACACACACACACACCGACAACACACACACACACACACAACACACACACACACACACCGACAACACACACACACACCGACAACACACACACACACACACCGACAACACACACACACACACACACCGACAACACACACACACACACCGACCACACACACACACACCGACAACACACCGACAACACACACACACACACACCGACAACACACACACACACAACACACACACACACACCGACAACACACACACACACAACACACACACACACACACCGACAACACACACACACACACACCGACAACACACACACACACACACACCGACAACACACACACACACACCGACAACACACACACACACACCGACAACACACACACACACACACACACACACACACACACACACACCGACAACAAACACACACACCGACAACACACACACACACACACCAGCAACACACACACACACACCGACAACACACACACACACACACCGACAACACACACACACACACACCGACAACACACACACACACACACACCGACAACACACACACACACCGACAACACACACACACACACACACTGACAACACACACACACACACACACCGACAACACACACACACACCGACAACACACAGACACACACACACCGACAACACACACACACCGACAACACACACACACACACACACACACACACACCGACAACACACACACACACACACCGACAACACACACACACACAACACACACACACACACACACACACACACACACACCGACAACACACACACACACACACCGACAACACACACACACACACACCGACAACACACACACACACACACACACACACCGACAACACACACACACCAACAACACACACACACACCGACAACACACACACACACACACACCGACAACACACAAACACACCGACAACACATAAACACACACACACCGACAACACACACACACACACACTGACAACACACACACACACACCAATAACACACACACACACACACCGACAACACACACACACACACCGACAACACACACACACACACCGACAACACACACACAGACACACACACACACACACACACACACCGACAACACACACACACACACACCGACAACACACACACACCGACAACACACACACACACACCGACAACACACACACACACACACACACACACCGACAACACACACATACACACACTGACAACACACACACACACACACACACACACCGACAACACACACACACACACACAACACACACACACACACACCGACAACACACACACACACCGACAACACACACACACACACACCGACAACACACACACACACACACACCGACAACACACACACACACACCGACCACACACACACACACCGACAACACACCGACAACACACACACACACACACCGACAACACACACACACACAACACACACACACACACCGACAACACACACACACACACACACACACACACACACACCGACAACACACACACAAACACACCGACAACACACACAAACACACACCGACAACACACACACACACACCGACAACACACACACACACACACCAGCAACAAACACACACCGACAACACACACACACACTGACAACAAACACACACACACCGACAACACAGACACACACACACACCGACAACACACACACACACACACACACACCGACAACACACACACACACACTGACAACACACACACACCGACAACACACACACACACACCGACAACACACACACACACACACCGACAACACACACACACACACACACCGACAACACACACACACACACCGACAACACATACACACACAACACACACACACACACACCGACAACACACACACACACACACACCGACAACACACACACACACACACACACCACACACACACACACACACCGACAACACACACACACACACCGACAACACACACACACACACACACACACACACACACACACACACACACACCGACAACAAACACACACACCGACAACACACACACACACACACCAGCAACACACACACACACACCGACAACACACACACACACACACCGACAATACACACACACACACCGACAACACACACACACACACACACTGACAACACACACACACACACACACCGACAACACACACACACACCGACAACACACAGACACACACACACCGACAACACACACACACCGACAACACACACACACACACACACACACACACTGACAACACACACACACACACACCGACAACACACACACACACAACACACACACACACACACACACACACACACCGACAACACACACACACACACACCGACAACACACACACACACACACCGACAACACACACACACACACACACACACACCGACAACACACAAACACCAACAACACACACACAC
This sequence comes from Salmo salar, assembly GCF_965601325.2. Lineage (NCBI taxonomy): Eukaryota > Metazoa > Chordata > Actinopteri > Salmoniformes > Salmonidae > Salmo > Salmo salar. The sequence continues at coordinate 14,790 of NW_027675465.1, forward strand.
ACCGACAACACACACACACACACACACCGACAACACACAAACACACCGACAACACATAAACACACACACACCGACAACACACACACACACACACTGACAACACACACACACACACCAATAACACACACACACACACACCGACAACACACACACACACACCCGACAACACACACACACACACCGACAACACACACACAGACACACACACACA
>NW_027675465.1:17500-27500 GCF_965601325.2 Salmo salar
CACACACACACACACACACACACACACCGACAACACACACACAAACACACCGACAACACACACACACACACACCGACAACACACACACACACAACACACACACACACACCGACAACACACACACACACACACACACACACACACCGACAACACACACACACACACACCGACAACACACACACACACACACCGACAACACACACACACACACACACACACACCGACAACACACACACACCAACAACACACACACACACCGACAACACACACACACACACACACCGACAACACACAAACACACCGACAACACATAAACACACACACACCGACAACACACACACACACACACTGACAACACACACACACACACCAATAACACACACACACACACACCGACAACACACACACACACACCGACAACACACACACACACACCGACAACACACACACAGACACACACACACACACACACACACACCGACAACACACACACACACACACCGACAACACACACACACCGACAACACACACACACACACCGACAACACACACACACACACACACACACCGACAACACACACATACACACACTGACAACACACACACACACACACACACACACCGACAACACACACACACACACACAACACACACACACACACACCGACAACACACACACACACCGACAACACACACACACACACACCGACAACACACACACACACACACACCGACAACACACACACACACACCGACCACACACACACACACCGACAACACACCGACAACACACACACACACACACCGACAACACACACACACACAACACACACACACACACACCGACAACACACACACACACACACACACACACACACCGACAACACACACACAAACACACCGACAACACACACAAACACACACCGACAACACACACACACCGACAACACACACACACACACACCAGCAACAAACACACACCGACAACACACACACACACTGACAACAAACACACACACACCGACAACACAGACACACACACACACCGACAACACACACACACACACACACACACACCGACAACACACACACACACACCGACAACACACCGACAACACACACACACACACACCGACAACACACACACACACAACACACACACACACACCGACAACACACACACACACACACACACACACACACACCGACAACACACACACAAACACACCGACAACACACACAAACACACACCGACAACACACACACACACACCGACAACACACACACACACACACCAGCAACAAACACACACCGACAACACACACACACACTGACAACAAACACACACACACCGACAACACAGACACACACACACACCGACAACACACACACACACACACACACACACCGACAACACACACACACACACTGACAACACACACACACCGACAACACACACACACACACCGACAACACACACACACACACACCGACAACACACACACACACACCGACAACACACACACACACACCGACAACACATACACACACAACACACACACACACACACCGACAACACACACACACACACACACCGACAACACACACACACACACACACACCGACAACACACACACACACACCGACAACACACACACACACACCGACAACACACACACACACACACACACACACACACACACACACACACACCGACAACAAACACACACACCGACAACACACACACACACACACCAGCAACACACACACACACACCGACAACACACACACACACACACCGACAACACACACACACACACACACCGACAACACACACACACACACACACCGACAACACACACACACACACACACACTGACAACACACACACACACACACACCGACAACACACACACACACCGACAACACACAGACACACACACACCGACAACACACACACACCGACAACACACACACACACACACACACACACACCGACAACACACACACACACACACCGACAACACACACACACACAACACACACACACACACACACACACACACACACCGACAACACACACACACACACACCGACAACACACACACACACACACCGACAACACACACACACACACACACACACACCGACAACACACACACACACACACACACACACACACACACCGACAACACACACACAAACACACCGACAACACACACAAACACACACCGACAACACACACACACACACCGACAACACACACACACACACACCAGCAACAAACACACACCGACAACACACACACACACTGACAACAAACACACACACACCGACAACACAGACACACACACACACCGACAACACACACACACACACACACACACACCGACAACACACACACACACACTGACAACACACACACACCGACAACACACACACACACACCGACAACACACACACACACACCGACAACACACACACACACACACACCGACAACACACACACACACACCGACAACACATACACACACAACACACACACACACACACCGACAACACACACACACACACACACCGACAACACACACACACACACACACACACCGACAACACACACACACACACCGACAACACACACACACACACCGACAACACACACACACACACACACACACACACACACACACCGACAACAAACACACACACCGACAACACACACACACACACACCAGCAACACACACACACACACCGACAACACACACACACACACACCGACAATACACACACACACACCGACAACACACACACACACACACACTGACAACACACACACACACACACACCGACAACACACACACACACACCGACAACACACAGACACACACACACCGACAACACACACACACCGACAACACACACACACACACACACACACACACCGACAACACACACACACACACACCGACAACACACACACACACAACACACACACACACACACACACACCGACAACACACACACACACACACCGACAACACACACACACACCGACAACACACACACACACACACACACACACCGACAACACACACACACCAACAACACACACACACACCGACAACACACACACACACACACACCGACAACACACAAACACACCGACAACACATAAACACACACACACCGACAACACACACACACACACACTGACAACACACACACACACACCAATAACACACACACACACACACCGACAACACACACACACACACCGACAACACACACACACACACCGACAACACACACACAGACACACACACACACACACACACACACCGACAACACACACACACACACACCGACAACACACACACACCGACAACACACACACACACACCGACAACACACACACACACACACACACACCGACAACACACACATACACACACTGACAACACACACACACACACACACACACACCGACAACACACACACACACACACAACACACACACACACACACCGACAACACACACACACACCGACAACACACACACACACACACCGACAACACACACACACACACACACCGACAACACACACACACACACCGACCACACACACACACACCGACAACACACCGACAACACACACACACACACACCGACAACACACACACACACAACACACACACACACACACCGACAACACACACACACACACACACACACACACACCGACAACACACACACAAACACACCGACAACACACACAAACACACACCGACAACACACACACACACACCGACAACACACACACACACACACCAGCAACAAACACACACCGACAACACACACACACACTGACAACAAACACACACACACCGACAACACAGACACACACACACACCGACAACACACACACACACACACACACACCGACAACACATACACACACACCGACAACACACCGACAACACACACACACACACACCGACAACACACACACACACAACACACACACACACACCGACAACACACACACACACACACACACACACACACACCGACAACACACACACAAACACACCGACAACACACACAAACACACACCGACAACACACACACACACACCGACAACACACACACACACACACCAGCAACAAACACACACCGACAACACACACACACACTGACAACAAACACACACACACCGACAACACAGACACACACACACACCGACAACACACACACACACACACACACACACCGACAACACACACACACACACTGACAACACACACACACCGACAACACACACACACACACCGACAACACACACACACACACACCGACAACACACACACACACACACACCGACAACACACACACACACACCGACAACATATACACACACAACACACACACACACACACCGACAACACACACACACACACACACACCGACAACACACACACACACACCGACAACACACACACACACACCGACAACACACACACACACACACACACACACACACACACACACACACACACCGACAACAAACACACACACCGACAACACACACACACACACCAGCAACACACACACACACACCGACAACACACACACACACACACCGACAACACACACACACACACACACCGACAACACACACACACACACACACCGACAACACACACACACACACACACTGACAACACACACACACACACACACCGACAACACACACACACACCGACAACACACAGACACACACACACCGACAACACACACACACCGACAACACACACACACACACACACACACCGACAACACACACACACACACCGACAACACACACACACACAACACACACACACACACACACACACACACACCGACAACACACACACACACACACCGACAACACACACACACACACACCGACAACACACACACACACACACACACACACCGACAACACACACACACCAACAACACACACACACACCGACAACACACACACACACACACTGACAACACACACACACACACCAATAACACACACACACACACACCGACAACACACACACAAACACCGACAACACACACACACACACCGACAACACACACACAGACACACACACACACACACACACACCGACAACACACACACACACACACCGACAACACACACACACCGACAACACACACACACACACCGACAACACACACACACACACACACACACACACCGACAACACACACATACACACACTGACAACACACACACACACACACACACACACCGACAACACACACACACACACACAACACACACACACACACACCGACAACACACACACACACCGACAACACACACACACACACACCGACAACACACACACACACACACACCGACAACACACACACACACACCGACCACACACACACACACCGACAACACACCGACAACACACACACACACACACCGACAACACACACACACACAACACACACACACACACACCGACAACACACACACACACACACACACACACACACCGACAACACACACACAAACACACCGACAACACACACAAACACACACCGACAACACACACACACACACCGACAACACACACACACACACACCAGCAACAAACACACACCGACAACACACACACACACTGACAACAAACACACACACACCGACAACACAGACACACACACACACCGACAACACACACACACACACACACACACACCGACAACACACACACACACACCGACAACACACCGACAACACACACACACACACACCGACAACACACACACACACAACACACACACACACACCGACAACACACACACACACACACACACACACACACCGACAACACACACACAAACACACCGACAACACACACAAACACACACCGACAACACACACACACACACCGACAACACACACACACACACACCAGCAACAAACACACACCGACAACACACACACACACTGACAACAAACACACACACACCGACAACACAGACACACACACACACCGACAACACACACACACACACACACACACACCGACAACACACACACACACACTGACAACACACACACACCGACAACACACACACACACACCGACAACACACACACACACACACCGACAACACACACACACACACACACCGACAACACACACACACACACCGACAACACATACACACACAACACACACACACACACACCGACAACACACACACACACACACACCGACAACACACACACACACACACACACCGACAACACACACACACACACCGACAACACACACACACACACCGACAACACACACACACACACACACACACACACACACACACACACCGACAACAAACACACACACCGACAACACACACACACACACACCAGCAACACACACACACACACCGACAACACACACACACACACACCGACAACACACACACACACACACACCGACAACACACACACACACACACACCGACAACACACACACACACACACACACTGAGAACACACACACACACACACACCGACAACACACACACACACCGACAACACACAGACACACACACACCGACAACACACACACACCGACAACACACACACACACACACACACACCGACAACACACACACACACACACCGACAACACACACACACACAACACACACACACACACACACACACACACACCGACAACACACACACACACACACCGACAACACACACACACACACACCGACAACACACACACACACACACACACACACCGACAACACACACACACCAACAACACACACACACACCGACAACACACACACACACACACCGACAACACACAAACACACCGACAACACATAAACACACACACACCGACAACACACACACACACACACTGACAACACACACACACACACACACACCAATAACACACACACACACACACCGACAACACACACACACACACCGACAACACACACACACACACCGACAACACACACACAGACACACACACACACACACACACACACCGACAACACACACACACACACACCGACAACACACACACACACCGACAACACACACACACACACCGACAACACACACACACACACACACACACACCGACAACACACACATACACACACTGACAACACACAAACACACACACACACACACCGACAACACACACACACACACACACTGACAACACACACACACAGACAACACACACACTGACAACACACACACACACACACCGACAACACAGACACACACACTCACCGACAACACACACACACACACACACCAATAACACACAGACACACACTGACAACACACACACACACACACCGACAACACACACACACACACACCGACAACACACACACACACACACACCGACAACACACACACACCGACAACACACACACACACCGACAACACACACACACACACACCGACAACACACACACACACCGACAACACATAAACACACACACACTGACAACACACACACACACACACCGACAACACATAAACACACACACACTGACAACATACACACACACACACCGACAACACACACACACACACACACACACACCGACAACACACACACACACCGACAACACACACACACACACCGACAACACACACACACACTCACACCGACAACACACATACACACACTGACAACACACACACACACACACACACCGACAACACACACACACACACTGACAACACACACACACAGACAACACACACACACACCGACAACACACACACACACACACCGACAACACAGACACACACACACACCGACAACACACACACACACACACACACACACTGATAAAACACAGATACACACTGACAACACACACACACACACACCGACAACACACACACACACACACCGACAACACACACACACAGACAACACACACACACACACACACACACACCGACAGCACACACACACACACACACCGACAACACACACACACACACACACAACACACACACACACACACCGACAACACACACACACACCGACAACACACACACACACACACACACCGACAACACACACACACACACACACCGACAACACACACACACACCGACCACACACACACACACACACCGACAACACACCGACAACACACACACACACACACCGACAACACACACACACACAACACACACACACACACCGACAACACACACACACACACACACACACACACACACCGACAACACACACACAAACACACCGACAACACACACAAACACACTCCGACAACACACACACACCAACAACACACACACACACACACACACACACCAGCAACACACACACACCGACAACACACACACACACTGACAACACACACACACACACCGACAACACAGACACACACACACACCGACAACACACACACACACACACACACCGACAACACACACACACACACTGACAACACACACACACCGACAACACACACACACACACACCGACAACACACACACACACACACCGACAACACACACACACACACACACCGACAACACACACACACACCGACAACACACACACACACACAACACACACACACACACCGACAACACACACACACACACACACCGACAACACACACACACACACCGACAACACACACACACACACACACACACACACCGACAACAAACACACACACCGACAACACACACACACACACACCAGCAACACACACACACACACACCGACAACACACACACACACACACCGACAACACACACACACACACACCGACAACACACACATACACACACACCGACAACACACACACACACACACACCGACAACACACACACACACACACACTGACAACACACACACACACACACACCGACAACACACACACACACCGACAACACACAGACACACACACACCGACAACACACACACACCGACAACACACACACACACACACACCGACAACACACACACACACACACCGACAACACACACACACACAACACACACACACACACACACACACACACACACACACACACACACACACCGACAACACACACACACACACACCGACAACACACACACACACACACCGACAACACACACACACACACACACACCGACAACACACACACACCAACAACACACACACACACCGACAACACACACACACACACACCGACAACACACACACACACACCGACAACACATAAACACACACACACCGACAACACACACACACACACACTGACAACACACACACACACACACACACCGACAACACACACACACACACCGACAACACACACACAGACACACACACACACACACACACACACCGACAACACACAAACACACACACCGACAACACACACACACACCGACAACACACACACACACACCGACAACACACACACACACACACACACACACACACCGACAACACACACATACACACACTGACAACACACACACACACACACACACACACCGACAACACACACACACACACACACACACACACACACACACCGACTACACACACACAAACACACCGACAACACACACAAACACACACCGACAACACACACACACACACCGACAACACACACACACACACACACACCAGCAACACACACACACCGACAACACACACACACACTGACAACACACACACACACACCGACAACACAGACACACACACACACCGACAACACACACACACACACACACACCGACAACACACACACACACACTGACAACACACACACACCGACAACACACACACACACACACCGACAACACACACACACACACACTGACAACACACACACACACACACACACCGACAACACACACACACACACACCGACAACACACACACACA
>NW_027675465.1:32500-45000 GCF_965601325.2 Salmo salar
CAACACACACACACACACACCGACAACACACACACACACACCGACAACACACACACACACACCGACAACACACACACACACAACACACACACACACACACCGACAACAAACACACACACCGACAACACACACACACACACCAGCAACACACACACACACACACCGACAACACACACACACACACACCGACAACACACACACACACACACCGACAACACACCACAACACACACACACCGACAACACACACACACACCACAACACACGCACACACACACCGACAACACACAACACACCGACAACACACACACACACACACACCGACAACACACACACACACACGACAACACACACACACACACACACACCGACAACACACACACACACACACCGACAACACACACACACACACCGACAACACACACACACACACCGACAACACACACACACACACACACACACACACACACACACACACCGACAACACACACACACACACACCGACAACACACACACACACCGACAACACACACACACACACCGACACACACACACACACACACACACACACCGACAACACACACATACACACACTGACAACACACACACACACACACACACACCGACAACACACACACACACACACACTGACAACACACACACACAGACAACACACACACGACAACACACACACACACACACCGACACACACACACACACCACACACACCGACAACACACACACACACACACACCAAAACACACAGACACACACTGACAACACACACACACACACACCGACAACACACACACACACACACCGACAACACACACACACACACACACCGACAACACACACACACCGACAACACACACACACACCGACAACACACACACACACACACCGACAACACACACACACACCGACAACACATAAACACACACACACTGACAACACACACACACACACACCGACAACACATACACACACACACACCGACAACACACACACACACACACCGACAACACACACACACACACACACACACACCGACAACACACACACACACCGACAACACACACACACACACCGACAACACACACACACACTCACACCGACAACACACATACACACACTGACAACACACACACACACACACACACACCGACAACACACACACACACACTGACAACACACACACACAGACAACACACACACACACCGACAACACACACACACACACACCGACAACACAGACACACACACACACCGACAACACACACACACACACACACACACACACTGACAAAACACAGCTACACACTGACAACACACACACACACACACCGACAACACACACACACACACACCGACAACACACACACACACACAACACACACACACACACACACACACACCGACAGCACACACACACACACACACCGACAACACACACACACACACACACACAACACACACACACACACACCGACAACACACACACACACCGACAACACACACACACACACACACACCGACAACACACACACACACACACACCGACAACACACACACACACCGACCACACACACACACACACACCGACAACACACCGACAACACACACACACACACACCGACAACACACACACACACAACACACACACACACACCGACACACACACACACCACACACACACACACACACACACCGACAACACACACACAAACACACCGACAACACACACAAACACACTCCGACAACACACACACACCGACAACACACACACACACACACACACACACCAGCAACACACACACACCGACAACACACACACACACTGACAACACACACACACACACCGACAACACAGACACACACACACACCGACAACACACACACACACACACACACCGACAACACACACACACACACTGACAACACACACACACCGACAACACACACACACACACACCGACAACACACACACACACACACCGACAACACACACACACACACACACCGACAACACACACACACACCGACAACACACACACACACACAACACACACACACACACCGACAACACACACACACACACACACCGACAACACACACACACACACCGACAACACACACACACACACACACACACACACCGACAACAAACACACACACCGACAACACACACACACACACACCAGCAACACACACACACACACACCGACAACACACACACACACACACCGACAACACACACACACACACACCGACAACACACACATACACACACACCGACAACACACACACACACACACACCGACAACACACACACACACACACACTGACAACACACACACACACACACACCGACAACACACACACACACCGACAACACACAGACACACACACACCGACAACACACACACACCGACAACACACACACACACACACACCGACAACACACACACACACACACCGACAACACACACACACACACACACACACACACACACACACACACACACACACACACACACACACACACACCGACAACACACACACACACACACCGACAACACACACACACACACACCGACAACACACACACACACACACCGACAACACACACACACCAACAACACACACACACACCGACAACACACACACACACACACCGACAACACACACACACACACCGACAACACATAAACACACACACACCGACAACACACACACACACACACTGACAACACACACACACACACACACACCGACAACACACACACACACACCGACAACACACACACAGACACACACACACACACACACACACACCGACAACACACAAACACACACACCGACAACACACACACACACCGACAACACACACACACACACCGACAACACACACGCACACACACACACACACACACCGACAACACACACATACACACACTGACAACACACACACACACACACACACACACCGACAACACACACACACACACACACACACACACACACACACCGACTACACACACACAAACACACCGACAACACACACAAACACACACCGACAACACACACACACACACCGACAACACACACACACACACACACACCAGCAACACACACACACCGACAACACACACACACACTGACAACACACACACACACACCGACAACACAGACACACACACACACCGACAACACACACACACACACACACACCGACAACACACACACACACACTGACAACACACACACACCGACAACACACACACACACACACCGACAACACACACACACACACACCGACAACACACACACACACACACACACCGACAACACACACACACACACACCGACAACACACACACACACACACAACACACACACACACACCGACAACACACACACACACACACACCGACAACACACACACACACACACACCGACAACACACACACACACACCGACAACACACACACACACACCGACAACACACACACACACACACACACACACACACCGACAACAAACACACACACCGACAACACACACACACACACCAGCAACACACACACACACACACCGACAACACACACACACACACACCGACAACACACACACACACACACCGACAACACACACATACACACACACCGACAACACACACACACACACACACCGACAACACACACACACACACACACTGACAACACACACACACACACACACCGACAACACACACACACACCGACAACACACACACACACCGACAACACACCGACAACACACACACACACACACCGACAACACACACACACACAACACACACACACACACACCGACAACACACACACACACACACACACACACACACCGACAACACACACACACACACCAGCAACACACACACACACACACACCGACAACACACACACACACACACCGACAACACACACACACACACACCGACAACACACACATACACACACACCGACAACACACACACACACACACACCGACAACACACACACACACACACACTGACAACACACACACACACACACACCGACAACACACACACACACACCGACCACACACACACACACCGACAACACACCGACAACACACACACACACACACCGACAACACACACACACACAACACACACACACACACACCGACAACACACACACACACACACACACACACACACCGACAACACACACACAAACACACCGACAACACACACAAACACACACCGACAACACACACACACACACCGACAACACACACACACACACACCAGCAACAAACACACACCGACAACACACACACACACTGACAACAAACACACACACACCGACAACACAGACACACACACACACCGACAACACACACACACACACACACACACACACCGACAACACACACACACACACCGACAACACACCGACAACACACACACACACACACCGACAACACACACACACACAACACACACACACACACCGACAACACACACACACACACACACACACACACACCGACAACACACACACAAACACACCGACAACACACACAAACACACACCGACAACACACACACACACACCGACAACACACACACACACACACCAGCAACAAACACACACCGACAACACACACACACACTGACAACAAACACACACACACCGACAACACAGACACACACACACACCGACAACACACACACACACACACACACACACCGACAACACACACACACACACTGACAACACACACACACCGACAACACACACACACACACCGACAACACACACACACACACACCGACAACACACACACACACACACACCGACAACACACACACACACACCGACAACACATACACACACAACACACACACACACACACCGACAACACACACACACACACACACCGACAACACACACACACACACCGACAACACACACACACACACCGACAACACACACACACACACACACACACACACACACACACACACCGACAACAAACACACACACCGACAACACACACACACACACACCAGCAACACACACACACACACCGACAACACACACACACACACACCGACAACACACACACACACACACCGACAACACACACACACACACACACCGACAACACACACACACACACACACCGACAACACACACACACACACACTGAGAACACACACACACACACACACCGACAACACACACACACACCGACAACACACAGACACACACACACCGACAACACACACACACCGACAACACACACACACACACACACACACCGACAACACACACACACACACACCGACAACACACACACACACAACACACACACACACACACACACACACACACCGACAACACACACACACACACACCGACAACACACACACACACACACCGACAACACACACACACACACACACACACACCGACAACACACACACACCAACAACACACACACACACCGACAACACACACACACACACACCGACAACACACAAACACACCGACAACACATAAACACACACACACCGACAACACACACACACACACACTGACAACACACACACACACACACACACCAATAACACACACACACACACACCGACAACACACACACACACACCGACAACACACACACACACACCGACAACACACACACAGACACACACACACACACACACACACACCGACAACACACACACACACACACCGACAACACACACAAACACCGACAACACACACACACACACCGACAACACACACACACACACACACCGACAACACACACATACACACACTGACAACACACAAACACACACACACACACACCGACAACACACACACACACACACACTGACAACACACACACACAGACAACACACACACTGACAACACACACACACACACACCGACAACACAGACACACACACTCACCGACAACACACACACACACACACACCAATAACACACAGACACACACTGACAACACACACACACACACACCGACAACACACACACACACACACCGACAACACACACACACACACACACACCGACAACACACACACACACACACCGACAACACACACACACACACACACCGACAACACACACACACACACACACCGACAACACACACACACACACACTGAGAACACACACACACACACACACCGACAACACACACACACACCGACAACACACAGACACACACACACCGACAACACACACACACCGACAACACACACACACACACACACACACCGACAACACACACACACACACACCGACAACACACACACACACAACACACACACACACACACACACACACACACCGACAACACACACACACACACACCGACAACACACACACACACACACCGACAACACACACACACACACACACACACACCGACAACACACACACACCAACAACACACACACACACCGACAACACACACACACACACACCGACAACACACAAACACACCGACAACACATAAACACACACACACCGACAACACACACACACACACACTGACAACACACACACACACACACACACCAATAACACACACACACACACACCGACAACACACACACACACACCGACAACACACACACACACACCGACAACACACACACAGACACACACACACACACACACACACACCGACAACACACACACACACACACCGACAACACACACACACACCGACAACACACACACACACACCGACAACACACACACACACACACACCGACAACACACACATACACACACTGACAACACACAAACACACACACACACACACCGACAACACACACACACACACACACTGACAACACACACACACAGACAACACACACACTGACAACACACACACACACACACCGACAACACAGACACACACACTCACCGACAACACACACACACACACACACCAATAACACACAGACACACACTGACAACACACACACACACACACCGACAACACACACACACACACACCGACAACACACACACACACACACACCGACAACACACACACACCGACAACACACACACACACCGACAACACACACACACACACACACCGACAACACACACACACACCGACAACACATAAACACACACACACTGACAACACACACACACACACACACCGACAACACATAAACACACACACACTGACAACATACACACACACACACCGACAACACACACACACACACACACACACACCGACAACACACACACACACCGACAACACACACACACACACCGACAACACACACACACACTCACACCGACAACACACATACACACACTGACAACACACACACACACACACACACACACCGACAACACACACACACACACTGACAACACACACACACAGACAACACACACACACACCGACAACACACACACACACACACCGACAACACAGACACACACACACACCGACAACACACACACACACACACACACACACTGATAAAACACAGATACACACTGACAACACACACACACACACACCGACAACACACACCGACAACACACACACCGACAACACACACACACAGACAACACACACACACACACACACACACACCGACAGCACACACACACACACACACCGACAACACACACACACACACACACACAACACACACACACACACACCGACAACACACACACACACCGACAACACACACACACACACACCGACAACACACACACACACACACACCGACAACACACACACACACCGACCACACACACACACACACACCGACAACACACCGACAACACACACACACACACACCGACAACACACACACACACAACACACACACACACCGACAACACACACACACACACACACACACACACACACACCGACAACACACACACAAACACACCGACAACACACACAAACACACTCCGACAACACACACACACCAACAACACACACACACACACACACACACACCAGCAACACACACACACCGACAACACACACACACACTGACAACACACACACACACACCGACAACACAGACACACACACACACCGACAACACACACACACACACACACACCGACAACACACACACACACACTGACAACACACACACACCGACAACACACACACACACACACCGACAACACACACACACACACACCGACAACACACACACACACACACACCGACAACACACACACACACCGACAACACACACACACACACAACACACACACACACACCGACAACACACACACACACACACACCGACAACACACACACACACACCGACAACACACACACACACACACACACACACCGACAACAAACACACACACCGACAACACACACACACACACACCAGCAACACACACACACACACACCGACAACACACACACACACACACCGACAACACACACACACACACACCGACAACACACACATACACACACACCGACAACACACACACACACACACACCGACAACACACACACACACACACACTGACAACACACACACACACACACACCGACAACACACACACACACCGACAACACACAGACACACACACACCGACAACACACACACACCGACAACACACACACACACACACACCGACAACACACACACACACACACCGACAACACACACACACACACACACCGACAACACACACACACCGACAACACACACACACACCGACAACACACACACACACACACACCGACAACACACACACACACCGACAACACATAAACACACACACACTGACAACACACACACACACACACACCGACAACACATAAACACACACACACTGACAACATACACACACACACACCGACAACACACACACACACACACACACACACCGACAACACACACACACACCGACAACACACACACACACACCGACAACACACACACACACTCACACCGACAACACACATACACACACTGACAACACACACACACACACACACACACACCGACAACACACACACACACACTGACAACACACACACACAGACAACACACACACACACCGACAACACACACACACACACACCGACAACACAGACACACACACACACCGACAACACACACACACACACACACACACACTGATAAAACACAGATACACACTGACAACACACACACACACACACCGACAACACACACCGACAACACACACACCGACAACACACACACACAGACAACACACACACACACACACACACACACCGACAGCACACACACACACACACACCGACAACACACACACACACACACACACAACACACACACACACACACCGACAACACACACACACACCGACAACACACACACACACACACCGACAACACACACACACACACACACCGACAACACACACACACACCGACCACACACACACACACACACCGACAACACACCGACAACACACACACACACACACCGACAACACACACACACACAACACACACACACACCGACAACACACACACACACACACACACACACACACACACCGACAACACACACACAAACACACCGACAACACACACAAACACACTCCGACAACACACACACACCAACAACACACACACACACACACACACACACCAGCAACACACACACACCGACAACACACACACACACTGACAACACACACACACACACCGACAACACAGACACACACACACACCGACAACACACACACACACACACACACCGACAACACACACACACACACTGACAACACACACACACCGACAACACACACACACACACACCGACAACACACACACACACACACCGACAACACACACACACACACACACCGACAACACACACACACACCGACAACACACACACACACACAACACACACACACACACCGACAACACACACACACACACACACCGACAACACACACACACACACCGACAACACACACACACACACACACACACACCGACAACAAACACACACACCGACAACACACACACACACACACCAGCAACACACACACACACACACCGACAACACACACACACACACACCGACAACACACACACACACACACCGACAACACACACATACACACACACCGACAACACACACACACACACACACCGACAACACACACACACACACACACTGACAACACACACACACACACACACCGACAACACACACACACACCGACAACACACAGACACACACACACCGACAACACACACACACCGACAACACACACACACACACACACCGACAACACACACACACACACACCGACAACACACACACACACACCGACAACACATAAACACACACACACCGACAACACACACACACACACACTGACAACACACACACACACACACACACCGACAACACACACACACACACCGACAACACACACACAGACACACACACACACACACACACACACCGACAACACACAAACACACCGACAACACACACACACACACACCGACAACACACACACACACACCGACAACACATAAACACACACACACCGACAACACACACACACACACACTGACAACACACACACACACACACACACCGACAACACACACACACACACCGACAACACACACACAGACACACACACACACACACACACACACCGACAACACACAAACACACACACCGACAACACACACACACACACACTGACAACACACACACACACACACACACACTCACACACACACACACCGACAACACACACACACACACACCGACAACACACACACACACACACCGACAACACACACACACACACACACACCGACAACACACACACACCAACAACACACACACACACCGACAACACACACACACACACACCGACAACACACACACACACACCGACAACACATAAACACACACACACCGACAACACACACACACACACACTGACAACACACACACACACACACACACCGACAACACACACACACACACCGACAACACACACACAGACACACACACACACACACACACACACCGACAACACACAAACACACACAACGACAACACACACACACACCGACAACACACACACACACACCGACAACACACACACACACACACACACACACACACCGACAACACACACATACACACACTGACAACACACACACACACACACACACACACCGACAACACACACACACACACACACACACACACACACCGACTACACACACACAAACACACCGACAACACACACAAACACACACCGACAACACACACACACACACCGACAACACACACACACACACACTGACAACACACACACACACACACACACACACACACACACACACACCGACAACACACACACACACACACCGACAACACACACACACACACACCGACAACACACACACACACACACACACCGACAACACACACACACCAACAACACACACACACACCGACAACACACACACACACACACCGACAACACACACACACACACCGACAACACATAAACACACACACACCGACAACACACACACACACACACTGACAACACACACACACACACACACACCGACAACACACACACACACACCGACAACACACACACAGACACACACACACACACACACACGACAACACACAAACACACACACCGACAACACACACACACACCGACAACACACACACACACACACGACAACACACACACACACACACACACACACACACCGACAACACACACATACACACACTGACAAAACACACACACACACACACACACACCGACAACACACACACACACACACACACACACACACACACCGACTACACACACACAAACACACCGACAACACACACAAACACACACCGACAACACACACACACACACCGACAACACACACACACACACACACACCAGCAACACACACACACCGACAACACACACACACACTGACAACACACACACACACACCGACAACACAGACACACACACACACCGACAACACACACACACACACACACACCGACAACACACACACACACACACTGACAACACACACACACCGACAACACACACACACACACACCGACAACACACACACACACACACACCGACAACACACACACACACACACACACCGACAACACACACACACACACACCGACAACACACACACACACACACAACACACACACACACACCGACAACACACACACACACACACACCGACAACACACACACACACACACACCGACAACACACACACACACACCGACAACACACACACACACACCGACCACACACACACACACACACACACACACCGACAACAAACACACACACCGACAACACACACACACACACCAGCAACACACACA
>NW_027675465.1:50000-70000 GCF_965601325.2 Salmo salar
CGACAACACACACACACACACACCGACAACACACACACACACACCACAACACACACACACACACACACACACACACACACACACACCGACAACACACACACACACACACCGACAACACACACACACACACACCGACACACACACACACACACACACACACACACGACACACACACACACACCGACAACACACACACACACCGACAACACACACACACACACCGACAACACACACACACACACACACACACCAGACAACACACACATACACACACTGACAACACACACACACACACACACACACACGACACACACACACACACACACACACACACACACACCGACAACACACACACAAACACACCGACAACACACACACACACACCGACAACACACACACACACGACAACACACACACACACACACCACACACACACACACACACACACACACACACACACACACACACACACACACCGACAACACAGACACACACACACACCGACAACACACACACACACACACACACACCGACAACACACACACACACACTGACAACACACACACACCGACAACACACACACACACACACACACCGACAACACACACACACACACACCGACAACACACACACACACACACACACCGACAACACACACACACACACCGACAACACACACACACACACACAACACACACACACACACCGACAACACACACACACACACACACCGACAACACACACACACACACACACACACCGACAACACACACACACACACCGACAACACACACACACACACCGACAACACACACACACACACACACACACACACACACCGACAACAAACACACACACCGACAACACACACACACACACACCAGCAACACACACACACACACACCGACAACAAACACACACACCGACAACACACACACACACACACCAGCAACACACACACACACACACCGACAACACACACACACACACACCGACAACACACACACACACACACCGACAACACACACATACACACACACCGACAACACACACACACACACACACCGACAACACACACACACACACACACTGACAACACACACACACACACACACCGACAACACACACACACACCGACAACACACAGACACACACACACCGACAACACACACACACCGACAACACACACACACACACACACCGACAACACACACACACACACACCGACAACACACACACACACACCGACAACACATAAACACACACACACCGACAACACACACACACACACACTGACAACACACACACACACACACACACCGACAACACACACACACACACCGACAACACACACACAGACACACACACACACACACACACACACCGACAACACACAAACACACCGACAACACACACACACACACACCGACAACACACACACACACACCGACAACACATAAACACACACACACCGACAACACACACACACACACACTGACAACACACACACACACACACACACCGACAACACACACACACACACCGACAACACACACACAGACACACACAACACACACACACACACACCGACAACACACAAACACACACACCGACAACACACACACACACACACTGACAACACACACACACACACACACACACACACACACACACACACCGACAACACACACACACACACACCGACAACACACACACACACACACCGACAACACACACACACACACACACACCGACAACACACACACACCAACAACACACACACACACCGACAACACACACACACACACACCGACAACACACACACACACACCGACAACACATAAACACACACACACCGACAACACACACACACACACACTGACAACACACACACACACACACACACCGACAACACACACACACACACCGACAACACACACACAGACACACACACACACACACACACACACCGACAACACACAAACACACACACCGACAACACACACACACACCGACAACACACACACACACACCGACAACACACACACACACACACACACACACACACCGACAACACACACATACACACACTGACAACACACACACACACACACACACACACCACACACACACACCACAACACACACACACACACCGACTACACACACACAAACACACCGACAACACACACAAACACACACCGACAACACACACACACACACCGACAACACACACACACACACACTGACAACACACACACACACACACACACACACACACACACACACACACACCGACAACACACACACACACACACCGACAACACACACACACACACACCGACAACACACACACACACACACACACCGACAACACACACACACCAACAACACACACACACACCGACAACACACACACACACACACCGACAACACACACACACACACCGACAACACATAAACACACACACACCGACAACACACACACACACACACTGACAACACACACACACACACACACACCGACAACACACACACACACACCGACAACACACACACAGACACACACACACACACACACACACACCGACAACACACAAACACACACACCGACAACACACACACACACCGACAACACACACACACACACCGACAACACACACACACACACACACACACACACACCGACAACACACACATACACACACTGACAACACACACACACACACACACACACACCGACAACACACACACACACACACACACACACACACACCGACTACACACACACAAACACACCGACAACACACACAAACACACACCGACAACACACACACACACACCGACAACACACACACACACACACACACCAGCAACACACACACACCGACAACACACACACACACTGACAACACACACACACACACCGACAACACAGACACACACACACACCGACAACACACACACACACACACACACCGACAACACACACACACACACTGACAACACACACACACCGACAACACACACACACACACACCGACAACACACACACACACACACCGACACACACACACACACACACACACCGACAACACACACACACACACACCGACAACACACACACACACACACAACACACACACACACACCGACAACACACACACACACACACACCGACAACACACACACACACACACACCGACAACACACACACACACACCGACAACACACACACACACACCGACAACACACACACACACACACACACACACACACACCGACAACAAACACACACACCGACAACACACACACACACACCAGCAACACACACACACACACACCGACAACACACACACACACACCGACAACACACACACACACACACCGACAACACACACATACACACACACCGACAACACACACACACACACACACCGACAACACACACACACACACACACTGACAACACACACACACACACACACCGACAACACACAGACACACACACACCGACAACACACACACACCGACAACACACACACACACACACACACCGACAACACACACACACACACACCGACAACACACACACACACAACACACACACACACACACACACACACACACACACACACACACACACACACACACACACACACACACCGACAACACACACACACACACACCGACAACACACACACACACACACCGACAACACACACACACACACACACACACCGACAACACACACACACCGACAACACACACACACACCGACAACACACACACACACACCGACAACACACACACACACACACACACACCGACAACACACACATACACACACTGACAACACACACACACACACACACACACCGACAACACACACACACACACACACACACACACACACCGACAACACACACACAAACACACCGACAACACACACACACACACCGACAACATACACACACACACACACACACCAGCAACACACACACACCGACAACACACACACACACTGACAACACACACACACACACCGACAACACAGACACACACACACACCGACAACACACACACACACACACACACACCGACAACACACACACACACACTGACAACACACACACACCGACAACACACACACACACACACACACCGACAACACACACACACACACACCGACAACACACACACACACACACACACCGACAACACACACACACACACCGACAACACACACACACACACACAACACACACACACACACCGACAACACACACACACACACACACCGACAACACACACACACACACACACACACCGACAACACACACACACACACCGACAACACACACACACACACCGACAACACACACACACACACACACACACACACACACCGACAACAAACACACACACCGACAACACACACACACACACACCAGCAACACACACACACACACACCGACAACACACACACACACACACCGACAACACACACACACACCGACAACAACACACACACACCGACAACACACACACACACACACACACACACACCGACAACACACACATACACACACTGACAACACACACACACACAACACACACACACCGACAACACACACACACACACACACACACACACACCGACAACACACACACAAACACACCGACAACACACACAAACACACACCGACAACACACACACACACACCGACAACACACACACACACACACACACACCAGCAACACACACACACCGACAACACACACACACACTGACAACACACACACACCGACAACACAGACACACACACACACCGACAACACACACACACACACACACACACACCGACAACACACACACACACACTGACAACACACACACACCGACAACACACACACACACACACCGACAACACACACACACACACACCGACAACACACACACACACACACACCGACAACACACACACACACACACCGACAACACACACACACACACAACACACACACACACACCGACAACACACACACACACACACCGACAACACACACACACACACACACCGACAACACACACACACACACCGACAACACACACACACACACCGACAACACACACACACACACACACACACACACACACACACACACCGACAACAGACACACACACCGACAACACACACACACACACACCAGCAACACACACACACACACACCGACAACACACACACAGACACACCGACAACACACACACACACACACCGACAACACACACATACACACACACCGACAACACACACACACACACACACCGACAACACACACACACACACACACTGACAACACACACACACACACCGACAACACACACACACACCGACAACACACAGACACACACACACCGACAACACACACACACCGACAACACACACACACACACACACACCGACAACACACACACACACACACCGACAACACACACACACACAACACACACACACACACACACACACACACACACACACACACACACACACACACACACACACCGACAACACACACACACACACACCGACAACACACACACACACACACCGACAACACACACACACACACACACACACACCGACAACACACACACACCAACAACACACACACACACCGACAACACACACACACACACACCGACAACACACACACACACTGACAACACACACACACACACACACACCGACAACACACACACACACACACCGACAACACACACACACCGACAACACACACACACACACCGACAACACACACACAGACACACACACACACACACACACACACACCGACAACACACACACACACACACCGACAACACACACACACACACACCGACAACACACACACACACACACACACACCGACAACACACACACACCGACAACACACACACACACCGACAACACACACACACACACCGACAACACACACACACACACATACACACACACCGACAACACACACATACACACACTGACAACACACACACACACACACACACACCGACAACACACACACACACACACACACACACACACACCGACAACACACACACAAACACACCGACAACACACACAAACACACACCGACAACACACACACACACACCGACAACATACACACACACACACACACACCAGCAACACACACACACCGACAACACACACACACACTGACAACACACACACACACACCGACAACACAGACACACACACACACCGACAACACACACACACACACACACACACCGACAACACACACACACACACTGACAACACACACACACCGACAACACACACACACACACACACACCGACAACACACACACACACACACCGACAACACACACACACACACACACCGACAACACACACACACACACCGACAACACACACACACACACACAACACACACACACACACCGACAACACACACACACACACACACCGACAACACACACACACACACACACCGACAACACACACACACACACCGACAACACACACACACACACACACACACACCGACAACACACACACACACACACCGACAACACACACACACACACACACACCGACAACACACACACACACACCGACAACACACACACACACACACAACACACACACACACACCGACAACACACACACACACACACACCGACAACACACACACACACACACACCGACAACACACACACACACACCGACAACACACACACACACACCGACAACACACACACACACACACACACACACACACACACACCGACAACAAACACACACACCGACAACACACACACACACACACCAGCAACACACACACACACACACCGACAACACACACACACACACACCGACAACACACACACACACCGACAACACACACACACACACCGACAACACACACACACACACACACACACACACCGACAACACACACATACACACACTGACAACACACACACACACACACACACACACACCGACAACACACACACACACACACACACACACACACCGACAACACACACACAAACACACCGACAACACACACAAACACACACCGACAACACACACACACACACCGACAACACACACACACACACACACCAGCAACACACACACACCGACAACACACACACACACTGACAACACACACACACCGACAACACAGACACACACACACACCGACAACACACACACACACACACACACACACCGACAACACACACACACACACTGACAACACACACACACCGACAACACACACACACACACACCGACAACACACACACACACACACCGACAACACACACACACACACACACCGACAACACACACACACACACACCGACAACACACACACACACACAACACACACACACACACCGACAACACACACACACACACACCGACAACACACACACACACACACACCGACAACACACACACACACACCGACAACACACACACACACACCGACAACACACACACACACACACACACACACACACACACCGACAACAGACACACACACTGACAACACACACACACACACACCAGCAACACACACACACCGACAACACACACACAGACACACCGACAACACACACACACACACACCGACAACACACACATACACACACACCGACAACACACACACACACACACACCGACAACACACACACACACACACACTGACAACACACACACACACACCGACAACACACACACACACCGACAACACACAGACACACATACACCGACAACACACACACACCGACAACACACACACACACACACACACACCGACAACACACACACACACACACCGACAACACACACACACACAACACACACACACACACACACACACACACACACACACACACACACACACACACACACACACACACACACCGACAACACACACACACACACACCGACAACACACACACACACACCGACAACACACACACACACAGACACACACACCGACAACACACACACACCAACAACACACACACACACCGACAACACACACACACACACACCGACAACACACACACACACACCGACAAAACATAAACACACACACACCGACAACACACACACACACACACTGACAACACACACACACACACACACACCGACAACACACACACACACACACCGACAACACACACACACCGACAACACACACACACACACCGACAACACACACACAGACACACACACACACACACACACACACCGACAACACACACACACACACACACACCGACAACACACACACACACCGACAACACACACACACACACCGACAACACACACACACACACACACACACACCGACAACACACACATACACACACTGACAACACACACACACACACACACACCGACAACACACACACACACACACTGACAACACACACACACAGACAACACACACACCGACAACACACACACACACACACCGACAACACAGACACACACACTCACCGACAACACACACACACACACACACCAATAACACACAGACACACACTGACAACACACACACACACACACACACCGACAACACACACACACACACACCGACAACACACACACACACACACACCGACAACACACACACACAGACAACACACACACACACACAAACCGACAGCACACACACACACACACACCGACAACACACACACACACAACACACACACACACACACACACACCGACAACACACACACACACCGACAACACACACACACACACCGACAACACACACACACCGACAACACACACACACACACACACCGACAACAAACACACACACCGACAACACACACACACACAACACACACACACCGACAACACACACACACACCGACAACACACACACACAGACAACACACACACACACACAAACCGACAGCACACACACACACACACACCGACAACACACACACCCACAACACACACACACACACACACACACCGACAACACACACACACACCGACAACACACACACACCGACAACACACACACACACACACACCGACAACACACACACACACCGACAACACACACACACACACACACCGACAACACACACACACACACCGACAACACACACACACACACACACACACACACACCGACTACACACACACACACCGACAACACACACACACACACACCGACAACACACACACACACACCGACAACACACACACACACACACACCGACAACACACACACACACACACACACCGACAACACACACACACACACACCGACAACACACACACACACACCGGCAACACACACACACACACACCGACAACACACACACACACAACACACACACACACACACACCGACAACACACACACACACACACCAACAACACACACACACACACACACTGACAACACACACACACACACACACCGACAACACACACACACACACACACCGACAACACACACACACACACCGACAACACACACACACACAACACACACACACACACACACCGACAACACACACACACACACACCAACAACACACACACACACACACACTGACAACACACACACACACACACACCGACAACACACACACACACACACACCGACAACACACACACACACACCGACAACACACACACACACACACACACACACCGACAACACACACACACACCGACAACACACACACACACACCGACAGCACACACACACACACACACCGACAACACACACACCCACAACACACACACACACACACACACACACCGACAACACACACACACACCGACAACACACACACACCGACAACACACACACACACACACACCGACAACACACACACACACCGACAACACACACACACACACACACCGACAACACACACACACACACCGACAACACACACACACACACACACACACACACACCGACTACACACACACACACCGACAACACACACACACACACACCGACAACACACACACACACACCGACAACACACACACACACACACACCGACAACACACACACACACACACACACCGACAACACACACACACACACACCGACAACACACACACACACACCGGCAACACACACACACACACACCGACAACACACACACACACAACACACACACACACACACACCGACAACACACACACACACACACCAACAACACACACACACACACACACTGACAACACACACACACACACACCGACAACACACACACACACACACACCGACAACACACACACACACACCGACAACACACACACACACACACACACACACCGACAACACACACACACACCGACAACACACACACACACACCGACAACACACACACACACACCGACAACACACACACACACACACACCGACAACACACATACACACACTGACAACACACACACACACACACACACACACCGACAACACACACACACACACACACTGACAACACACACACACACACAGACAACACACACACACAGCGACAACACACACACACACACACCGACAACACAGACACACACACACACCGACAACACACACACACACACACACACACACACCGATAAAACACAGACACACACTGACAACACACACACACACACACCGACAACACACACACACACACACCGACAACACACACACACACACACACCGACAACACACACACACAGACAACACACACACACACACACACACCGACAACACACACACACACCGACAACACACACACACACACCGACAACACACACACACACACCGACAACACACACACACACACACACCGACAACACACATACACACACTGACAACACACACACACACACACACACACACACCGACAACACACACACACACACACACTGACAACACACACACACACACACAGACAACACACACACACACCGACAACACACACACACACACACCGACAACACAGACACACACACACACCGACAACACACACACACTCACACACACACACCGATAAAACACAGACACACACTGACAACACACACACACACACACACCGACAACACACACACACACACACCGACAACACACACACACACACACACACCGACAACACACACACACAGACAACACACTTACACACACACACACACACACCGACAGCACACACACACACACACACACACCGACAACACACACACACACACACAACACACACACACACACACCGACAACACACACACACACCGACAACACACACACACACACACCGACAACACACACACACACACACCGACAACACACACACACACACCGACCACACACACACACACACACCGACAACACACCGACAACACTCACACACACACACCGACAACACACACACACACACCGACAACACACACACACACACACACACACACACCGACAACACACACATACACACACTGACAACACACACACACACACACACACACACACCGACAACACACACACACACACACACACACACACACCGACAACACACACACAAACACACCGACAACACACACAAACACACACCGACAACACACACACACACACCGACAACACACACACACACACACACCAGCAACACACACACACCGACAACACACACACACACTGACAACACACACACACCGACAACACAGACACACACACACACCGACAACACACACACACACACACACACACACCGACAACACACACACACACACTGACAACACACACACACCGACAACACACACACACACACACCGACAACACACACACACACACACCGACAACACACACACACACACACACCGACAACACACACACACACACACCGACAACACACACACACACACAACACACACACACACACCGACAACACACACACACACACACCGACAACACACACACACACACACACCGACAACACACACACACACACCGACAACACACACACACACACCGACAACACACACACACACACACACACACACACACACACCGACAACAGACACACACACTGACAACACACACACACACACACCAGCAACACACACACACCGACAACACACACACAGACACACCGACAACACACACACACACACACCGACAACACACACATACACACACACCGACAACACACACACACACACACACCGACAACACACACACACACACACACTGACAACACACACACACACACCGACAACACACACACACACCGACAACACACAGACACACATACACCGACAACACACACACACCGACAACACACACACACACACACACACACCGACAACACACACACACACACACCGACAACACACACACACACAACACACACACACACACACACACACACACACACACACACACACACACACACACACACACACACACACACCGACAACACACACACACACACACCGACAACACACACACACACACCGACAACACACACACACACAGACACACACACCGACAACACACACACACCAACAACACACACACACACCGACAACACACACACACACACACCGACAACACACACACACACACCGACAAAACATAAACACACACACACCGACAACACACACACACACACACTGACAACACACACACACACACACACACCGACAACACACACACACACACACCGACAACACACACACACCGACAACACACACACACACACCGACAACACACACACAGACACACACACACACACACACACACACCGACAACACACACACACACACACACACCGACAACACACACACACACCGACAACACACACACACACACCGACAACACACACACACACACACACACACACCGACAACACACACATACACACACTGACAACACACACACACACACACACACCGACAACACACACACACACACACTGACAACACACACACACAGACAACACACACACCGACAACACACACACACACACACCGACAACACAGACACACACACTCACCGACAACACACACACACACACACACCAATAACACACAGACACACACTGACAACACACACACACACACACACACCGACAACACACACACACACACACCGACAACACACACACACACACACACCGACAACACACACACACAGACAACACACACACACACACAAACCGACAGCACACACACACACACACACCGACAACACACACACACACAACACACACACACACACACACACACCGACAACACACACACACACCGACAACACACACACACACACCGACAACACACACACACCGACAACACACACACACACACACACCGACAACAAACACACACACCGACAACACACACACACACAACACACACACACCGACAACACACACACACACCGACAACACACACACACAGACAACACACACACACACACAAACCGACAGCACACACACACACACACACCGACAACACACACACCCACAACACACACACACACACACACACACCGACAACACACACACACACCGACAACACACACACACCGACAACACACACACACACACACACCGACAACACACACACACACCGACAACACACACACACACACACACCGACAACACACACACACACACCGACAACACACACACACACACACACACACACACACCGACTACACACACACACACCGACAACACACACACACACACACCGACAACACACACACACACACCGACAACACACACACACACACACACCGACAACACACACACACACACACACACCGACAACACACACACACACACACCGACAACACACACACACACACCGGCAACACACACACACACACACCGACAACACACACACACACAACACACACACACACACACACCGACAACACACACACACACACACCAACAACACACACACACACACACACTGACAACACACACACACACACACACCGACAACACACACACACACACACACCGACAACACACACACACACACCGACAACACACACACACACAACACACACACACACACACACCGACAACACACACACACACACACCAACAACACACACACACACACACACTGACAACACACACACACACACACACCGACAACACACACACACACACACACCGACAACACACACACACACACCGACAACACACACACACACACACACACACACCGACAACACACACACACACCGACAACACACACACACACACCGACAGCACACACACACACACACACCGACAACACACACACCCACAACACACACACACACACACACACACACCGACAACACACACACACACCGACAACACACACACACCGACAACACACACACACACACACACCGACAACACACACACACACCGACAACACACACACACACACACACCGACAACACACACACACACACCGACAACACACACACACACACACACACACACACACCGACTACACACACACACACCGACAACACACACACACACACACCGACAACACACACACACACACCGACAACACACACACACACACACACCGACAACACACACACACACACACACACCGACAACACACACACACACACACCGACAACACACACACACACACCGGCAACACACACACACACACACCGACAACACACACACACACAACACACACACACACACACACCGACAACACACACACACACACACCAACAACACACACACACACACACACTGACAACACACACACACACACACCGACAACACACACACACACACACACCGACAACACACACACACACACCGACAACACACACACACACACACACACACACCGACAACACACACACACACCGACAACACACACACACACACCGACAACACACACACACACACCGACAACACACACACACACACACACCGACAACACACATACACACACTGACAACACACACACACACACACACACACACCGACAACACACACACACACACACACTGACAACACACACACACACACAGACAACACACACACACAGCGACAACACACACACACACACACCGACAACACAGACACACACACACACCGACAACACACACACACACACACACACACACACCGATAAAACACAGACACACACTGACAACACACACACACACACACCGACAACACACACACACACACACCGACAACACACACACACACACACACCGACAACACACACACACAGACAACACACACACACACACACACACCGACAACACACACACACACCGACAACACACACACACACACCGACAACACACACACACACACCGACAACACACACACACACACACACCGACAACACACATACACACACTGACAACACACACACACACACACACACACACACCGACAACACACACACACACACACACTGACAACACACACACACACACACAGACAACACACACACACACCGACAACACACACACACACACACCGACAACACAGACACACACACACACCGACAACACACACACACTCACACACACACACCGATAAAACACAGACACACACTGACAACACACACACACACACACACCGACAACACACACACACACACACCGACAACACACACACACACACACACACCGACAACACACACACACAGACAACACACTTACACACACACACACACACACCGACAGCACACACACACACACACACACACCGACAACACACACACACACACACAACACACACACACACACACCGACAACACACACACACACCGACAACACACACACACACACACCGACAACACACACACACACACACCGACAACACACACACACACACCGACCACACACACACACACACACCGACAACACACCGACAACACTCACACACACACACCGACAACACACACACACACACAACACACACACACACACCGACAACACACACACACACACACACCGACAACACACACACACACACACCGACAACACACACACACACACACACAACACACACACACACATCGACAACACACACACACACACACACCGACAACACACACACACACACACCGACAACACACACACACACACCGACAACACACACACACACACACACACACCGACAACAAACACACACACCGACAACACACACACACACACACACACACCAGCAACACACACACACACACACCGACAACACACACACACACACACCGACAACACACACACACACACACCGACAACACACACACACACACACAACACACACACACACACCGACAACACACACACACACACACACCGACAACACACACACACACACACCGACAACACACACACACACACCGACAACACACACACACACACCGACAACACACACACACACACACACACACCGACAACAAACACACACACCGACAACACACACACACACACACACCAGCAACACACACACACACACACCGACAACACACACACACACACACCGACAACACACACACACACACACCGACAACACACACACACACACACACCGACAACACACACACACACACACACCGACAACACACACACACACACACACTGACAACACACACACACACACACACACACACACACCGAAAACACACACACACACCGACAACACACACACACACACACACCGACAACACACACACACCGACAACACACACACACACACACACACCGACAACACACACACACACACACACACACCGACAACACACACACACACAACACACACACACACACCGACAACACACACACACACACACCGACAACACACACACACACACACACACACACACCAACAACACACACACACCGACAACACACACACACACACACACCGACAACACACACACACACACCGACAACACATAAACACACACACACCGACAACACACACACAAACACACTGACAACACACACACACACACACACCGACAACACACACACACACACACCGACAACACACACACACACACACCGACAACACACACACACACACCGACAACACACACACACACACACACACACACACACACCGACAACACACACACACACACACACCGACAACACACACACACACCGACAACACACACACACACACACACACACACACACACACACCGACAACACACACATACACACACTGACAACACACACACACACACACACACACTGACAACACACACACACAGACAACACACACACACACACCGACAACACACACACACACACACCGACAACACAGACACACACACACACCGACAACACACACACACACACACACACACACCGATAACACACAGACACACACTGACAACACACACACACACACACCGACAACACACACACACACACACCGACAACACACACACACACACACACACACCGACAACACACACACACTGACAACACACACACACACATCGACAACACACACCCACACCGACAACACACACACACACACACACACACCAACAACACACACACACAGACAACACACACACACACACAAACCGACAGCACACACACACACACACACCGACAACACACACACACACAACACACACACACACACACACACCGACAACACACACACACACACACCGACAACACACACACACCGACAACACACACACACCGACAACACACACACACACACACCGACAACACACACACACACCGACAACACACACACACACAACACACACACACACACACACCGACAACACAAACACACACACACACACCGACAACACACACACACACAACACACACACACACACCGACAACACACACACACACACACTGACAACACACACACACACACACACACACCGACAACACACACACACACACACTGACAACACACACACACACACACACCGACAACACACACACACACACACCGACAACACACACACACACACACACACCGACAACACACACACCGACAACACACACACACACACACACACACACCGACAACACACACACACACACACCGACAACACACACACACACAACACACACACACACACCGACAACACACACACACACACACCGACAACACACACACACAGACAACACACACACACACACAAACCGACAGCACACACACACACACCGACAACACACACACACACAACACACACACACACACACACACCGACAACACACACACACACACACCGACAACACACACACACACCGACAACACACACACACCGAAAACACACACACACACACACACCGACAACACACACACACACACACACACACCGACAACACACACACAAACACACCGACAACACACACAAACACACACCGACAACACACACACACACACACCGACAACACACACACACACACACCCACAACACACACACACACACACACCGACAACACACATACACACACTGACAACACACACACACACACACACACACACACCGACAACACACACACACACACACACTGACAACACACACACACACACACAGACAACACACACACACACCGACAACACACACACACACACACCGACAACACAGACACACACACACACCGACAACACACACACACTCACACACACACACCGATAAAACACAGACACACACTGACAACACACACACACACACACCGACAACACACACACACACACACCGACAACACACACACACACACACACCGACAACACACACACACAGACAACACACTTACACACACACACACACACCGACAGCACACACACACACACACACACACCGACAACACACACACACACACACAACACACACACACACACACCGACAACACACACACACACCGACAACACACACACACACACACCGACAACACACACACACACACACACCGACAACACACACACACACACCGACCACACACACACACACACACCGACAACACACCGACAACACTCACACACACACACCGACAACACACACACACACAACACACACACACACACCGACAACACACACACACACACACACCGACAACACACACACACACACACCGACAACACACACACACACACACACACAACACACACACACACATCGACAACACACACACACACACACACCGACAACACACAAACACACACACCGACAACACACACACACACACCGACAACACACACACACACACACACACACCGACAACAAACACACACACCGACAACACACACACACACACACACACCAGCAACACACACACACACACACCGACAACACACACACACACACACCGACAACACACACACACACACACCGACAACACACACACACACACACAACACACACACACACACCGACAACACACACACACACACACACACCGACAACACACACACACACACACCGACAACACACACACACACACCGACAACACACACACACACACCGACAACACACACACACACACACACACACCGACAACAAACACACACACCGACAACACACACACACACACACACCAGCAACACACACACACACACACCGACAACACACACACACACACACCGACAACACACACACACACCGACAACACACACACACACACACACCGACAACACACACACACACACACACCGACAACACACACACACACACACACTGACAACACACACACACACACACACACACACACCGAAAACACACACACCGACAACACACACACACACACACACCGACAACACACACACACCGACAACACACACACACACACACACACACACCGACAACACACACACACACACACACACACCGACAACACACACACACACAACACACACACACACCGACAACACACACACACACACACCGACAACACACACACACACAC